>NC_051095.1:10171955-10176955 GCF_901709675.1 Syngnathus acus | reverse complement strand
CAAACTTGATGGTCAGGAGGAGAAAGAAAATAAACGAGATGGCTGCACTGCTACCATCCCCCATCTCGTAGGCATGGCAGCAGCTTTGCGCACGCGCACGCACACACACACGCACACACACATACGCACACACACACACACACACACACACACACACACACACACACACACACACACACACACACACACACACACACACACACACACACACACACACACAGCCCATCTCTCTGAGCTACCTGATGTGAGGCAGTCAGAATAATCCAGACGCACAATGAACGTTCCCGTGCTATTCACAAACACACACACACACACACACACATGCATGCATGCACACACACACACACACGCACACACACACACATATCCTTGTTAACCTCCCTCTGCAGGACCCAAAGTACTTTACTGAGTTGTGGGGTCCACCCTTTCTAGTGGTCCAAGAACTATGAAAAAAATCAGGCAAGTCCCAAAAAAAATCTTGTTACTAAAAATCACTTTCAATAAACACAATTCAAAACTTTATTTTACATGTCAGTTTTTCAGTCACATGTGGGGCCTGTTTCTAACCTTCAGGCTTTGCGGGGTCCACCTTTACACACATGAGATTTTTAGTCAGTTATGGGGCTCGCTTTTAATATTTCAACCTTAAGAGGTCCACCTATACACACATGACAAATAGTGAACAAATGGTGAAACAGGACCAGCCATGTGTTTCTACCTCTGTTAAGGGAAGCTCTTTCACTCATATTTTCTCCTCATGGTGGTTATTCTATTTTTGACAAAGTACTTAACAGCTTTCCAGTCTCTGTTACTCAGTGCTTGTGGTTCTGCAGCAATGCATCTCTCGCAGTCAAACTTACCAGGTACCTGATTTGTCAATATGTACTTCCTTAAATGTTTATTTACTGCAGCACATTCCTCTGGGGTCCAGCTTCTTTTCACAACTTTTTCTTTACCTAAGGGCATAAGAAGAGCACTTTTTAGTTGACAACTTAATGAGAACAAGACTGCATAAAGAATACATTCACTTTATGTACAATAGTCCGACAAAATAATTTAAATGAGATATTTTAAAAAGTCAACTATCTTTGTCAACGGTGATGAGCCCACAATAGACATAAGTAAATCAGTTATTATCTGGGATATTAATCCGGTCATTTAAGTTGCTAGGTGGTCTTCAGTGTCAGCTGTTTTTATATTAACAAAATTAAAAATAGATGCACAAAAGGGCAATATTAGAATGGCCCCAGTTTTGGAGGTGGGGGAAAGAGGTCTCTCATTTTCTTGACTACTTTTAAGCAGTTTTGCATTTGACCAGAGTGTCACTGCTGGTAGATGAAGCAATTCCTGGCCCCTACAGAGGTTGCACAGGCAGCACATTGGGATGCACCATTTCTCTGACAAAACCATTAAGAACAGATACAAGTTGTTGCAAAATCAGGGAAAATAAAAAATAAAAATCAGAAAAAAACTTTTTTCAGACAGTGTTTTACATGTATGGGGAATTTGCTTTGATAACGTGCTACACATAGACAAACAAAGATGATATAAATACATTTGGAAATATATAGTGTGTAAAAAAAACAAATGCAAGCTGTATAAGAATAGTATCTGCCTTGGTGTGTCAATGTATGAATTTGCATATTCACTAATAGGTTAATCTAGTGCAATTTTTTTTTCTCTCTTTTGAGGTAGATGTGTCATGTACATTACCCCTATTTAAAAATAGATGTAAACAAACATCTCACATATAATCAAGTTTAGCAATGACCTTACAGGCTGTAACTCACATGAGAAAGGATGGGTTAATTCTCATTTTATCACAAAATTCAAAAGTTTAGACCTTACATGTCTAAGAAAAAAAGTCAAGTGGTGTTTAATATATCTTGCTTGGGTCATCTAAATCTTAGTAAGCAGCATATGTGAGGATAATTAGATACTGATACAGTTGTAACAATTGGACAATTTAAAAGCAACCGTGATAAAGTTATATATTGAAAAGGATTACTCCAAACTCACCTCTCTTTTTGGCAGACTTTTCATTACTTGGGCCACGAGATGTGAAGGTACAAGAGGTCACTTCTATGACTTGTGGCATCAGCCCATCTGAAATGATGATTTTTAAGTACAGAAAAAAATATGTTAAACTTATCTTATTAGGACAGCAAACACACTGATCAAGGGTACAGTTTCTAACAGCAAACTAAAGAGAGAGAAAAACTATCTACACTTGTGCTCATAAGGAGTTATTTATTACAATAATGTCCTGTAGAACCAATCTTGTTGCAACCAAATTTGGATTTTGGTAAATACTAGACAGGAGCAGATATAAATGTAATGGACTTGTAATATTTAAAAGTGGTGGAATTAAAAAAAATAAAAATCAATATTGAAAACGAGTACTGACCTTAAACAGCAGTTTTACAAACTCACCTTTCTTTTTGGCCATTTTTTTCTGAGTTGAACGACACATGGACGCATGTTTCAACAATCCATCTATAGGTGTGTGTGCCACTGGTTTGTTGAGGCTCCATGAGGAGAACCACTAAAACCATGTGATCCAATGGTTGGCTGAATGCTGTTTAAGGTACCTTCTGACTAAAGAACAGCTTTCCAACTAAAAGATGTAAACTAAGGGAACAAGAAAAGGTCTACAAGGTTTATTTCTTACAACAAAGTCTAACTGAATGTTACCTGTAGCCTGGCATCTTGTTTGATGCTATCATCAGGGTAAGAGTTCTGCAAACTTCTGGGTTAGGGTTAGGGCTATGGTTAGGGTAAGAGCTAGGGTTAGAGTTAAAGCTAGGGTTAGGGTTAGAACTAGGGTTAGGGTTAGAGCTAGGGTTAGGGTAAGAGCTAGGGTTAGGGTTAGAGCAAGGGTTAGAGCTAGGGTTAGGGTTAGAGGTAGGTTTAGAGCAGTGGTTCCCAAAGTGGGCGGTACCGCCCCCCTGGGGGCGGTGGAAAGATCTGGGGGGGCGGTGAGGAAGAAAGGGGCGGTAGGGGGGCGGTAGGGGGGCGGTAGGGGGGCGGCAGTCGATTTGTACACAACACGCCGCTCTGGCCCAGTCAGATCCGACAGCATAGACTACAAAAGCAAAAGCTCAGGTTTGTAATTTCAAGCTTGTAATGTTCAGAATTTTATCTTATAATAAAAACCGCATTCTGGCGGTCAACATCATCTTGAGTTCAAGTCAACATGAAATTGGGGACTCGCCAGAACGCCAATGTGTCTACTGTGTGATAGAGTGTTTATACCAAATATCAAGAAAGAGGTGTTTGTTTCCATATGTGCCTTGGGGGGCGGGGGGGGGGGCGCTAGGAATTCACTGGGAAGCCAAAGGGGGCGCCAGCCTGCAAAAGTTTGGGAACCACTGGTTTAGAGCTAGGGTTAAGGTTAGAGCTAGGGTTAGGGTTGAGAGTCCGGAGCACTAATCACTACACTATGGAACCCTCGCTTATGGAAGTTACGTATATTGTTTTATGGAGCAGCTCACAAGCAAATAGATAGGAATAGGTAAATGCCAAAATAGTTGAGGTTTCACTGAGAGTTGAACTCAGGTCGCTGTGGTGAGAGTCCAGAGCACTACACTATGGAACCCACGCCAAGTTACCTATATGGTTTTATGGAGCAGCTCACAAGCAAATAGGTTAGGGTTAGGTAAATGCCAAAATAGTTTAGGTTCCACTGAGACTTGAACTCAGGTCGCTGGGGTGAGAGTCCTAACCCTAGCCCTAGCTCTAACCTTAACCCTACCTCTTACCCTATTCCTAACACTAACCCTAGCCCTAGCTCTAACCGTAGCTCTAACCTTAACCCTAACCTAGCTCTAACCCTAACCTAGCTCTAACCCTAGCTCTAACCCTAACCCTAGCTCTTACCCTATTCCTAACCCTAACCCTAGCTCTAACCTTAACCCTAACCCTAGCTCTTACTCTAGCTCTAACCCTAACCGTAACCCTAGCGCTTACCCTAATCCTAACCGTAACCCTAACCCTAGCGCTTACCCTAATCCTAATCCTAACCGTAACCCTAGCCCTAACCCTATTCCTAACCCTAACCCTAGCTCTAACCCTAACCGTAACCCTAACCGTAGCTCTTACCCTAATCCTAGCTCTAACTCTAACCCTAGCTCTTACCCTAACCCGAACTCTTACCCTAACCCTAACCTAGCTCTAACCCTAACCCTAGCGCTTACCCTAATCCTAACCGTAACCCTAACCCTAGCGCTTACCCTAATCCTAACCGTAGCCCTAGCCCTAGCTCTAACCCTAACCCTAACCCTAGCTCTTACCCTATTCCTAACCCTAACCCTAGCTCTAACCTTAACGCTAGCTCTTACTCTAGCTCTAACCCTAACCATAACCCTAACCCTAGCTCTTACCCTAATCCTAACCGTAACCCTAGCCCTAGCTCTAGCTCTAACCCTAACCCTAGCTCTTACCCTATTCCTAACCCTAGCTCTACCTTAACCCTAACCCTAGCTCTTACTCTAGCTCTAACCCTAACCGTAACCCTAACCCTAGCTCTTACCCTAATCCTAGCTCTAACTCTAACCGTAGCTCTTACCCTAACCCGAACTCTTACGCTAACCCTAACTCTTACCCTAACCCTAGCTCTAACCTTAACCCTAACCTAGCTCTAGCCCTAGCTCTAACCTTAACCCTAACCTAGCTCTAACCCTATTCCTAACCTTAACCCTAACCCTAGCTCTTACTCTAGCTCTAACCCTAACCGTAACCCTAACCCTAGCTCTAACCCTAGCGTTTACCCTAATCCTAACCGTAACCCTAACCCTAGCGCTTACCCTAATCCTAACCGTAACCCTAGCCCTAGCTCTAACCCTAACCCTAGCTCTTACCCTATTCCTAACCCTAACCCTAGCTCTAACCTTAACCCTAGCTCTTACTCTAGCTCTAACCCTAGCTCTTACTCTAGCTCTAACCGTAACCCTAGCCCTAGCTCTAACCCTAACCCTAGCTCTTACCCTATTCCTAACCCT